>NC_037669.1:190896474-190914383 GCF_003255815.1 Theropithecus gelada
GCCTCCCAAAGTGCTGGGATTACAGGCTTGAGCCCCCGCGCCCGGCCCTTTTTTTTTTTTTTTTTTTTTTTTGAGACAGAGTTTTACTCTCATTGCCTGGGCTGGAGTGCAATGGCGTGATCTCAGCTCACTGCAACCTCCACCTCCCGGGTTCAAGCAATTCTTCTGCCTCAGCCTCCCGAGTAGCTGGGATTACAGGCATGTGCCACCACACCCAGCTAATTTTTGTATTTTTAGTAGAGATAGGGTTTCACCATGTTGGCCAGGCCGGTCTCGAACTCCCGACCTCAGGTAATCCACCCGCCTTGGCCTCTCAAAGTGCTGGGATTACAGGCATGAGCCACCGCGCCCGGCCTCATGCATCTTTTCATCTGTATCCTTTGTAATGTTCTAAACGATAAACAGGTAAATGTACATAAGGGTTTCCCTGAGTTCTGTGAGCCACTCTAGCGTATTAATCAAACCCAAAGAGAGGGTTGTGGGAACCCCAACTCGAAGCCAGTTGCTCAGAAATTCCAGAGGCCTGGACTTGTGACTACTGTCTGAAGTGGGGGCAGTATTGGAGACTAACCCCCAATCTGAAATCTGATGAGATCTCCAAAAAGACAGTGTCAGAATTGAACTGGAGGATACCCAGCTGTTATTAGCTGCAGAATTGGTTGCCTGAACCCCCCCCCCCACACACATTTGGTCATGGCAGTTTTCTGTGTTGGTTGTTGTGGTGTGAGAGCAAAGGAAACCACGATTTGTGTTTTTTTCCACTCAGAGCCAGGTTCTCTGGGTTTGGGATAGGAAGTGCCTGGCCTCTTCCAGCCAGATGGGGAGTCTGCTGTCATTTGCATTTTTAAAATCTCTTCTGGTTTATGTGTATGTGCTGATTTCACTGAATTTTAGCTAAGATGTATCGAATGCTCACTCTGTGCCACGTGTTCTTCCAACAATTCTACGGAAATAAAATCACTTAGGACAGGTGCGGTCGCTCACACCTGTAATCCCAGCACTTTGGGAGGCCGAGGCAGGTGGATCACCTGAGGTCAGGAGTTCAAGACCAGCCTGGCCAACATGGTGAAACCCCGTCTCTACTAAAGATACAAAAAATTAGCCAGGCGTGGTGGCGGGCACCTGTGATCCCAGCTACTCGGGAGGCTGAGGCAGGAGAATCGCTTGAACCTAGGAGGCGGAGGTTGCAGTGAGCCGAGACCGTGCCACTGCACTCCAGCCTGGGTGAATAAAATCACTTAACTCTCATGGAAACCCAAGGAGACAGACACTTTAAAAATACACTTTACTTTTTAGAGCAGTTTTAGGTTCACAGTAAAATTGAGTGGGGAGTACAGAGTTCCCATGTTCCACCTGCCCCCCACATAGGCACGACCTTAGCTGCTGTCAACATCCCCCATCACAATGGTACGTTTGCTCAATGAGCCTCCACTGACACATCATTATCACCCAAAGTTCATAGTTTACATTAACATTCACTCTTGGCGTTGTACCTTTTTTTTTTTTTTTTTTTTGAGACAGAGTCTCGCTCTGTTGCCCAGGCTAGAGTGTAATGGTGCAATCTCGGCTCACTGCAACCTCCATCTCCCGGGTTCAAGCAATTCTCCTGCCTCAACCTCCCAAGTAGTTGGGACTACAGGCACCCGCCACCATGCCCGGCTAATTTGTGTATTTTTAGTAGAGATGGGGTTTCACCATATTGGCCAGGCTGGTCTCGAACTCCTGACCTTGTGATCCGCCCGCCTTGGCCTCCCAAAGTGCTGGGATTACAGGCGTGAGCCACCGCGCCCGGCCTGCTGTTGTACATTCTATGAATTTTGACAAACGTATAATGACACACATCCGCCATTATAGTATCATACAGAATAGTTTCACTGCCCGAAAAATCCACTGTGCTCCACCTCTTCATCCCTTCTTCCCCACTAAGCACTGGCAACCACTAATCTTTTTACTGTCTCCAAGGTTTTGCCTTCTGCCGAATATCAAATGGTTGAATCGTACAGTATGTAGCCTTTTCAGACTGGCTTCTCTCACTTAGTAATTGCATTTAAGATTTCTTTATGTCCTTTCATGGCTTGAGAGCTCATTTTATTTTAGTGCAATAATATTCCATTGTCTGGATATACCACAGTTTATTTACCCATTCATCTACTGAAGGACATCTTGGTTGCTTTGAAGTTTTGTCATTTACGAATAAAACGTCCATGTGTAGATTTTTGTATGCACATATGTTTTTAACTCTTTTAGGTAAATACCAAGAAGCACAATTGCTGGATCATATGATATTTGGACTGCATGCTGTGTCCCCCCAAAACTCATATGTTGAAGCCATAACTTCAGTATGGCTGTTTTTGGAGATGGGCGTCTAAGGAAGTAGAAGAAAACTGTTTCTCTGCCTGCAGCACCTCTGACACCAAATGTGTGGGTTCTTTCCACTCCAAGAGCCAATTCTCCAGGCTCGAACTGAATGTCAGATGACTCCATTCAGTTCTCACGCTAACTATCCAGTCAGGATCACATCCACAGGTGAAAGGGCCAGTCCCGCAAGAACACCCCTACTTCAGATGCTAGCCGCACATAATGGGTTGGCAGGTGATAGAGTTTGGATATTTGTCCCCTCCAAGTCTCATGTTGCAATTTGATCCCCAACATTGAAAAGGGGGCCTAGTGGGAGGCGTTTGGGTGATTGGGAAGGATCCCTCATGAACGGCTTGGCACCATCCTTGAGGTCATGCGTGAGCTCTTGCCCTAGTTCCTGCAAGACCTGACTGTTAAAGAGTCTGGCGTGTCTGCCCCCCAACCCCCTCATCCCACCCCGGCTTGCTCTCTCTCTTACCATCTGATCTGCACACACAGGCTCCCCATCATCTTCCACCATGAGTGGAAACGCCATGAGGACCTCCCCAGAAGCTGAGCAGTTGCCAGCACCATCCTTCCTGTACAGCCTGCAGAACCAAGGGCCAAAGAAGTCTCTTTTCTTTGTAAATCACCAGCCTCAGGTATTCCTTGATAGCAACACAAACGGACAAAGACACCAGCGTCCCATACTTCTGCGTAGCATGGCTATGAAGTTGCACGTTCCCACACGCTACCCCACAGGTTGGATAGTTTGCTAGAATGGCTTATAGAACTCAGGGAAACACTTTGCTTCACATGTGCCAGTTAATTATAAAGGACGTTAAAAAGGATACAAACAGACTGGGAGTGGTGGTTTATGCCTATAATCCCAGCACTTTTGGAGGCTAAGGTGGGAGGATTGTTTGAGCCCAGGAGTTCAAGACCAGCCTGGGCAACATAGTGAGATCCTGTCTCACTCTATGTAAGAAAAGGATACTGACAGTCTGTTTGGGCTGCTCTGCATAAACTGGGTGGCTAATACACAAAAAAAACTGATTTCTTACAGTCCTCGAGGCTGGGAAGTTCAAGATAAGGGTACCAGCAGAGTCAGTGTCTAGTGAGGACCCAATTCCTCATAGAGGCCCTCCTTTTACTGTGTCCTTACATGGTGACACAGGGACACAGGGACAAATGAGCTATCCAGGGTCTTTTTTTTTTTTTTTTGAAACAGAGTCTTGCTCTGTTGCCCAGGCTGGAGTGCAGTGGGCTACGATCTCAGCTCACTACAACCTCCACCTCCTGGGTTCAAATGATTCTCCTGCTTCAGCCTCCGGAGTATCTGGGATTACAGGCGCCCGCCACCACACCCAGCTAATTTTTGTATTTTTAGTGGAGATGGGGTTTCGCCATGTTGGCCCTGCTGGTCTTGAACTCCTGACCTCAAGTGATCCACCCGCCTCGGCCTCTCAAAGTGCTGGGATTACAGGTGTGACCCACTGTGCCTAGCCAGGCTCTCTTTTATAAAGACACTAATCCCTTTCATGAGGGCCCCACCTTCATGACCTAATCACCTCCCAAAGACCCTACCTCCTAGTACCATCATCTTGGGTGTTAGAATTTCAACATATGGCCACAGATTCAGAGGAACAGCCCAGTGAAGAGGTAATTAGAGCAAGGTACTGAGGGTCCTGAGTGCTGGAGCTTCTGTCCCCATGGGGCTGGAGTACGCCACCCTCCCAGCACATGGACTCATTCAACTACTCTGAAGCTCTCTGAACCCTGTAGTTTAGAGATTTTTTTGTGGAGACTTCATCACCTATGCATGATTAATTATGAACTCAGTCTCCAGTCCCTCCCCACTCCTCAGAGGATGGGGGATGGGACTGAAAGTTTCAAGCTTCCAATCATGGCCTGGTCTTTCTGGTGATGAGCCCGCATCCTGAGGCTGTCCCAGAGACCACCAGGGTTCACCTCATTAGAACAAAAGATGCTCCTACCACCCAGGAAATCACAAGGGATTTAGGAGCTCTGTGTCAGGAACCAAGGGCAGAGACTACATAACGTATTTCTTCTTATATCACAGTAATGAATCAAGGTTAAATGAGGTTATGATGGTGGGACCCTGATCTGGTAGGATTAGTGTTCTTATGACACACCGGAGAGTGCTTTCTTTCTCTCTCTCTCTCCCTCCCACTCCCTCTCCCTCTTTCTCTCTCCCTCCCCATACCCAGGCCCCAGGAGAGGCCATGTGAGGGCACAGCTGGAAGGTGGCCATCTGAAGCCAGGAGGACAGCCTGCAGAAACCATACTGCCCAGATTCTTGATCCTAAACTTCTAGCCTTTAGAACTGTGAAAAAAATAATTTCTTGAATTTTCTGTCAAATAAACAAACAAAAAAATACAAAAACAAACAAAACAAATTAATGAATTTTTGTTGTTTAAGCCAGAAACAATATTTTGTTATGGGGGCATGAGCTGACTAATACATATGGTAAGAGTACATTTAGTTTTGTAAGAAACTTGCCATGGCTGGCGCGGTGGCTCACGCCTGTAATCCCAGCACTTTAGAAGGCCGAGGCGGGCCGATCACTTGAGGTCAGGAGTTCGAGACCAGCCTGGCCAACATGGTGAAACCCTGTCTCTACTAAAAATACAAAAAATTAGCCAGGTATAGTGGTGGGTGTCTGTAATCCCAGCTACTCAGGAGGCTGAAACAGGAGAACTGCTTAAACCCAGGAGGTGGAGGTTGCAGTGAGCCGAGATCACACCATTGCACTCCAGTCTGGATGACAAGAGCAAAACTCCATCTCAAAAAAAAGAAAAAAAGAAACTGCCAAACCATCTTCCAAAGTGGCTGTTCCATTTTGCATTCCCACTAGCAATGAATGAGAGTTCCTGTGTTCCACATTCTTGCCAGCATTTGGTGTTGCCAGTGTTTTGAATTTTGGCCTTTCTAATAGATGTGTAGTAGTATGACATTGTTATTTTTATTTATAATTCCTAATGCATATCATGTTGAACATCTTTTTGTATGCTTATTTGCCATCTGTATATCATCTTTGGTGAGGTGTCTGTTTATGAGTTTTTGCCCATTTTTAAATTGGGTGGTTTCTTTTCTCATTGTTAAGTTTTAGGAGTTCTTTATTTATAGTGGATAGCAGTCCTTTATTGGATGTGACTCTTGCAAATATTTTCTGTTGCTTGTCTTTTTATTCTCTTGACCTCTTTCACAGAGTAGAAGCTTTAAATTTCAGTGAAGTCCAGCTTATCAATTTTTTTTTTCCCCAGGACCATGCCTTGAGTATATCTAAAAAATCATTGCCATGCCCGGGGTCACCTAGATTTTCTCCTAAGTTATCTTCCAGGAGTGTTATAGTTTAGTGTTTTACATTTAGGTCTGTGATCCATTTTAAGTTAATTTGTGAAGGGCGTGAGGTCTGTGTCTAGATTCGTTTTGGGGGGACATGTAAATTTCCAGTTGTTGTAGCACTATTTGTTGAAGACTATTTTTTTCTCCATTGTATTGCCTTAGCCACGGGGTGTGTGTGTGTGTGTGTGTGTTTTAATATAGACAGGGTCTTGCTATGTTGCCCAAGCTGGTCTCAAACTCCTGGGCTCAAGCTATCCTCTGGCCTTGGCCTCCCAAAGTGCTAGGATCACAGGCATGAGCCACCATGCCTGGCCCTTAGCCACTGTTTTAAAGCACATTTTACAGAAGGGAAAAGTTAAGGAACTTTCTCCAGGAACACTCTGCAAGTACCTGGTAGATGAAATCCAATCTAAATTCTCTGATTAACTTAGGCTCTTTTTTTTTTTTTTTTTTTTTTTTTTTTTTGANTAAATATCAAGGATTTTTATTGGTACATTGAAATGCCATATACATTTGTCTGATTGTTAGCAACTTCTATTTTTTTTTTTATTTTTTTTTTATTTTTATTTTTTTTTTTTTTTTTTTTTTTTTTTTGAGACGGAGTCTCGCTCTGCCGCCCAGGCTGGAGTGCAGTGGCCGGATCTCAGCTCACTGCAAGCTCCGCCTCCCGGGTTCACGCCATTCTCCGGCCTCAGCCTCCCGAGTAGCTGGGACTACAGGCGCCTGCCACCTCGCCCGGCTGGTTTTTTTTTTGTATTTTTTAGTAGAGACGGGGTTTCACCGTATTAGCCAGGATGGTCTCGATCTCCTGACCTTGTGATCCGCCCGTCTCGGCCTCCCAAAGTGCTGGGATTACAGGCTTGAGCCACCGCGCCCGGCCAACTTAGGCTCTTATCTACATCTCTGTTACCTCTCTGTTTTTTGCCTTTATATATATATATGTGTGTGTGTGTGTATATATATATATGTAATTTTTTTTTAAGACAGAGTCTCACTCCCAGGCCAGAGTGCAGTGGTGCAATCTCAGCTCACTGTAACCTCCGCCTCCCAGGTTCAAGCGATTCTCATACCTCAGCCCCCTGAGCAGCTGGGATTACAGGCACCTGCCACCGTGCCCAGCTAATTTTTGTAGTTTCAGTAAAGATGGGGTTTCACCATGTTGATCAGGCTGGTCTTGAACTCCTGACCTCAAGTGATCCGGCCTGCCTCGGCCTCTCAAAATGCTGGGATTACAGGCATGAGCCACCGAGCCCGGCCATGGGTAAATCTTTATCAGCATACTTGGTTATTTCTTAGAATAAATTTCTAGCAAGAGAATGAATTGCTGGGAGCACCTTTCTGAAGCTGTGCTCAGGTGGCTGCCTTGGTCAAGTGTCAGGTCACCCACCTTCTCGGAACCACAGCTGGAAAGCATTTGATCTGTCTAAGTCCTAGGTTGCATGCCAGTTCGTTGTTTTTGAATTTTCGTCTCTTTTAGAGTCCTCGTACAGGACATGTAGAGAAGCTACAGTGGGAGCTGCTAGTCTGGTATCATTTTGAAACAGCAAAGTCTTGTTTAATTTGATTCTCTGAAGGTCCCCGAGCCCCTGCCATGTGACTGTCACGGTGTTATTTTGCACTCAGAGAACTCAGTCTCCTGTGTGCATGGGCACTGGGGAGGGAGGAGGGAAGCAGGAGCTTACACAGCTCTCTTGAGTGCCGTGTAGACTGTGCCAAGCCATATTATAAAGGGTTCTGACAGCCCAGAGAACAGCATAAATTAGGGTTTGAGAAGGTGGATTTGAGAGCTAAGGGACCAGGGAAAGACTTGGAGAAAGGCCTAGAGATGTGGGAAGACTCTGGGGGTAAAGACCTTGTGGTCACAGTGAAAAGAATGTCTGTGTGTGTGTGTGTGTGTGTGTGTGTGTGTGCTGCTGTGTTTACGTGCAGGGGATGTTTAAGAGGATATGGTTTACTACTGTGGAAAGAGTAAATGGCGTGAAGCTTTGAATGAGAGGCCAACAAGGCTAGTCCCTGTACCATAAGCAACAGGAAACTAGAGAAGGACTTTTAAAAATAATACATAGTCGAAGCAGGGCAGTCCAGCCAGCAACAAAAACAGACTGTCTATTAGGCTGTAGCTTGGTGCCAGTGTTGCTCTCTTCCCCACCCCTCCTTTCCACTGGTGATTAGGAGAGCAGAGCTGGGGAAGATGAGCTTACTCTCAGAGGCCTGTAGAATGTGCAGGCCAGGCACAGTTGCTCACGCCTGTAATCCTAGCATTTTGGGAGGCTGAGACAGGAGGATTGCCTGAGCCCAGGAGTTCTAGGCCAGCCTGGGCAACATAGGAAGACACCATAAGAATGTTCAACATGTCTTTTTTTTTTTTTTTTTTTTGAGACAGAGTCTTATTCTGTCACCCAGGCTGGAATGCAGTGATGTGATGTCACCTCACTGCAACCTCCGCCTCCCAGGTTCAAGCGATTCTCCTGCCTCAGCCTCCCAAGTAGCTGGGATTACAGGCGCCCACCACCACACCCGGCTAATTTTTGTATTTTTAGTAGTGACAGGGTTTCGCTATGTTGGCCAGGCTGGTCTCGAACTCCTGACCTCAGGTGATCCACTGGCCTCGGCCTCCCAAAGTGCTGGGATTACAGGCGTGAGCCACTGTGTCCGGCCAAGTCTTCACTTTTGATTCAGGCAGTATCTAAACCCACCTTGAATGGTGTTTCCAAATCTATTCAACCTGTCTCGCGGTCTAGTTCTAATCATTTCGGAGTTTGGTGCTTTAAAAGGCAAGGGTAGGCCGGGCGCGGTGGCTCAAGCCTGTAATCCCAGCACTTTGGGAGGCCGAGACGGGTGGATCACGAGGTCAGGAGATCGAGACCATCCTGGCTAACACGGGGAGACCCCGTCTCTACTGAAAAATACAAAAAACTAGCCGGGCGAGGTGGTGGGCGCCTGTAGTCCCAGCTACTCGGGAGGCTGAGGCAGGAGAATGGTGTGAACCCGGGAGGTGGAGCTTGCAGTGAGCTGAGATCTGGCCACTGCACTCCAGCCTGGACGGCAGAGCGAGACTCCGTCTCAAAAAAACAAACAAACAAACAAACAAACAAAAACCGCAAGGGTAGTGAAGACAGGGAGGTTGAAGGCCCAAGGTACAGTTACTGAAATGCACAGGGTCCTGGCTTTCATGCCCAGAGAAGTTACAATCGAATCAGCGAATCTGTTGCTAGGGAGATGAAGCAGGCCTGATGATGGACAGAGGAGAATTGGGGCTGGGGCAGTTTAGGAAGTTTTCCTGGGGTGTAAAAATTGCTGTTTCTGGCCGGGCACAGTGGCTCATGCCTATAATCCCAGCACTTTGGGAGGCCAAGGAGAGCGGATCACGAGGTCAAGAGATTGAGACCAGCATGGCCAACATGGTGAAACCCCATTTCTACTAAAAATACAAAAATTAGCTGGGTGTGGTGGCACATGCCTGTAGTCCCAGCTATTCGGGAGACTGAGGCGGGAGAATTGCTTGAACCCCAGAGGCGGAGGTTGCAGTGAGCTGAGATGGCACCACTGCACTCCAGCCCGGGCGACAGAGCGAGAGATTCTCTCTCTCAAAAAAAAAAAAAAAAAAATTGCTAGTTCCTTTTGTGGCTGCTCCTAATATAGCAGTCTGCTGCTCTCTCCTCTAATCTCACCGTGGCCACCACTGCCTCCCAAGAAGACTGTCGCTGCATCCAAATGGTTGGCATAAACTGCCGTCGCAATCCAGCACTAACAGAAAGACACACCCTGCAACACTACACATTTTGCCAAACATTGTAGTTTGTGGTCCTTTTTCAAAAGGACAAGTTTTAATAAGCCAAAGCTTGCATTCAATTCTCTTAACCCTGGAACTTTGTGTGCTCCTTGTTGGAGAGTTAGTCTTAAAGGCTGAGAAGCACTAGAAAACCATCAAAATAAGGCTCATCTTTCTTTGCCTTCACAGAAAGGAAGGAGAAGTTCCTCAGGGAGCCCAGGACTTGGCACTGCAGTTATACTCTGAAAGGAAGGTTAGCTTGGCTGGAGCAGAGTTGGGAAATCCAGTCTGAAGGCTCCCTGCAGAGTATGGGGGCTGCTGGGGAAGGCCTGGGGGTCAGTTTCCTCCAGACTGAGTAAGTTGCTGAAAGCGAATAAAGCTCTCATTTCCCCCATTTTTTCTTAACACCACCAAGAAACTGAAAGAAACCCTAAGTCAATCAATAAACCTTTCCATTTAATTCACCAGCAGTTTTCTACCAAGCTTAGTACAAGATGCTATTACAGTTGTTTTCAAGAATGATACACTTAGCAACAACTGGTAGGTAAGCTATGCTAATTATTTCAAACTAAAAACCATACTTTTCTCTTTTTTTCTTTTTTTAATGTATTCTTATTTTTATTCATTTATTTATTTATTTTGAGATGGAACCTCGCTTTGTCACCAGGGCAGAGTGCAGTGTCGCGATCTCGGCTCACTGCAATCTCCGCCTCCCAGATTCAAGTGATTCTCCTGCCTCAGCCTCCAGAGTACCTGGGATTACAGGCGCCCACCACCACACCCAGCTAATTTTTTGTGGTTTTAGTAGAGGCGGGGTTTCACCATGTTGGCCAGGATGGTCTCAATCTCCTGACCTCCTGATCCGCCCGCCTCCGCCTCCCAAAGTGTTGGGATTACAGGCGTGAGCCACTGTGCCCGGCCCCATTTTTTTCTTTTATTTATTTTCTTTTTTTGTTTAAAACCGTATTTTTTGGATTTTCCTCTGTTTAGCAACTTATTCTGAAAAGAGCACAGAGTCAAATAATGTTTGCTGGTTCCTTCTCATTTTCCAGGCTTCTGTATGTTGGAGGGGCCTAGACATCAGTCCTGGAGCCTCTTCTCATCTCTACCATTCCCTCTGTTATCTGGTCCAGTGCAGTGGCCTTCTGTATCCTTTTACTCCTAAATGCCTCTTCAGATTCAGATTTCCAAGGACCATCAACACAGCCATGTGGATGTTCCACAAGCATCCCCAGCTGGACACAGTGGCTCACGCCTGGAATCCCAGTGCTTTTGGAGGCTGGGGTGGGAGGATCACTTGAGGCTAGCACTTCCAGACCAGCCTGGCCAACATGGTGAAACCCCGTCTCTAAAAATACAAAAATTAGGTGGGTGTGGTGGCAGGTGCCTGTAATCCCAGCTACTCGGGAGGCTGAGGCAGGAGAATCGCTTGCACCCAGGAGGCGGAGGTTGCAGTGAGCTGAGATCACATCACTGTGCTCCAGCCTGGGCAAGAGAGCGAGACTCCATCTCAAGAAAATAAGAATAAAAAATCAACATCTCTGACCTCACACTTCACACACACACACACCCCAGTGCCTCTCCTCCCACAGTCTTCGTGATCTCCATAAACTGAAACTCCTTCCAGCTGCTTAGGCTTCAGACTTGGAAGCCATCCTCTATTCCTCTTGGTCCTTCACTTCATAGATGTCATCAGCAAACCCCACTTGCCCTACCATCAAAATATATTCAGAATCCCTCTCATCTCCTTTCTCTTTACCATCCTAGAGCAAGACATCATTATCTCACCTCTGGAGCATTCTAGCGGCCTCCTAGCTGGCCTCCATACAGTCAGATGGATTCTCTCAGCCACTGAAAACCTCCACAGGTTCTTTTTCCCTGGCCCTGGCCCCCTCCCTCTGAGCTGCTCTCCCACCCACTGTCCCTTGCCCACTCTGCTGCGGCCACTCTGGCCCTTTCCTGATCCTTGAACAAGGTGAGCACTCTTCAGCCTCCAGCGAGCTCACTCTTCCCACAGATATTTGTGTAGCTTTATCCCTTCGCTTTCTTCATGCCTCTGTGGAAATGCCACCTCAAACTACCTAAAATGGCGTTTCCCTCCTCCATTGCACTCTTGCCCCCTTATTTCACCATATTTTTCTCCATTGCATTTAGCACGGCTCAGCATATTATCTACTCACTAGTTGGTTTATTGCCTGCCATCCCTCTGCTGGAACATAAAGTCAGGGAGGGCAAGACCTTCATTTTGCCTGCTACTAAATCCCCAGTGCTTGGTATCTAGTAGACGCTCAATAAATATGTGTTAAGTAGGGGATTAAAAAGCCCTTAGGGGCCCAGGCGCGGTGGCTCACACCTGTAATCCCAGCACTTTGGGAGGCCGAGGCGGGCAGATCACCTGAGGTCAGGAGTTCAAGACCAGCCTGACCAATATGATGAAACCCCATCTCTACTAAAAACAAAAATTAGGTAGGCACAGTGACGTGTGCCTGTGGTCCCAGTTACTCGAGAGGCTGAGGCAGGAGAATCTCTTGAAGCTGGGAGGCAGAGGTTGCAGTGAGCCAAGATCGTACCACTTCACTCCAGCCTGGGCCACAGAGCAAGACTCTGTCTCAAAAACAAACAAACAAACAAATCCCTTAGGGTTCATTCAGTACAAATGTGTCACTTTATAGATAAAGATGCCAAGACCAGAGAGGACAACTGTCCAGATGGGGCCACTTGGAAGATTAACAATGGTGCTGGAACAAGTGCCCGAGTGCCTTGACACCCAGCCAGCTCTGCTACGCTGAGGCCTAGGTGAAGAGTGCATTTAAGTAGACACCCAGCTGCACGTTTAGGTGTATCATACAACACTTAGCTTTCTCTCCATAATATACTCTGATGCTTATAGTCCGTCTATTTCATTTTTTGAAAAATGCTGACCACACTCAATTAAATTAATTTCATGTCCTATTAATGGGTTGTGACCCAGTTTGGAAACAGAACACTAAGGCCGGGTGCAGTGGCTCATGCCAGTAATCCCAGCACTCTGGGAAGCTGAGGCGGGCGGATCACTGGAGGTCAGGAGTTTGACACCAGCCTGACCAACATGGTGAAACCCCGTCTCTACTGAAAATGCGAAAAAAAAAAAAAAAAAATTAGCCGGGCATATTGGCGGGTGCCTATAATACCAGCTACTTGGGAGACGGAAGCAGGAGAATCTCTTGAACCTGGGAGGCGGAGGTTGCGGTGAGCAGAGATTGCGTCATTGTCACCCAGCCTAGGTGACAAGAGCAAAACTCCATCTCAAAAAAAAGAAAAGAGCACACTATATAACAGAGTGAAAAAAATCTTGGCCGGGTGCTGTGGCTCACACCTGTAATCACAGAACTTGGGGAGGCCAAGGTGGACGGATCACCTGAGGTCAGGAGTTCGAGACCAGCCTGACCAATATGGTGAAACTCCGTCTCTACAAAAATACAAAAATTAGCTGGGCATGATGGTGGGCGCCTGTAGTCCCAGCTACTGGGGAGGCTGAAGCAGGAGAATTGCTTGAACCCGGGAGGTGGAGGTTGCAGTGAGCAGAGATCGCACCATTGCCCTTCAGCCTGGGCGACACAGCCAGACTCCATCTCAAAAAGAAAAAAAAAAAAAAAATCTGTATCTTGTTTAAGTACTAAAATGCATAGCTAATGCACGAAAACATTTGAAAAGTGCTAGAGTAAAATGATCTATCAACAGTAATAACTATAGTGAAGTCAAGGATGCAGAGAAATCAAAAAATACCCAAGGCCTGGTTTCTTGGCCTCGTCTCTCATGTGTGTTAATCTTGAAGCATCCTCCTCTCCTGGCTCCATTCTTTCTCTGTCGACAGTCCTGAATTTCATGCCATGCCATATCATATTCGTTTTCTTGGTTTTGTGACTTGTTTTCTGCACCATCTCATGCTTCTAAATTGCTGCTTTGTACTTGCAGTCAGAACAGTGCATTCCAAAAGGAGGCAGGAGGCACGGCGAGGGTTTCCACATAGCTGACTTTGTTTTGACAGTGATGGTATCTGATGGAGTGGGAGCTGATTGCAGCCCAACACCCGGTCTCTTTGTCCACACCAACTATTCATAGCTGGCAGAGGCGGGGAGGTACACATGGGTGTGGGGGTGAGAGACCTAGAGGCTGGTCAAATACACGACCGGGAATGCATGGTTACGCAGGGCATGGAGGTCAGGGTCATGTTAAAAATCAAGTATTTAAAATATTGGCTGAGGCACAATAACTCTGTGGTCTAAATTTATCCCACTCTTCAACTCTCTGGGGACTGACAGAGCAGCTAGTGTTACCACTCGGGAAAAAGTCAGAGCAGGGTCTAAATTTGTATCTGAAAGAAATCTCAGAGGCAAGATTCAGAGAATTCCACCAGGCTCCTTCAGATGTCCTGAAAGATGCTCTAGGTAACAAGATATTGTTGGAGGACAAAACAGTTATATAAATCTAAGGTAGGGTCACCTTCTTTGTTATCACTGCTGTTATCATCAACCTAGCTGGGAATTTCACTGCCAGTATACACTGGGTCCAGGCCGTTCAGAATCCCCCTGTCATGGGAGAAACCAGACTCCTGAGCTGGTTATTCTCCATGTGCCTCCCCTGTCCACTGCCTCTCCTCTGTGTTTTCTGTAAGTGCATCACCAGGGCCGCTGTTCCCCTGGCTTCCTGTTGGGTTTGGCCAATGGGAGGCGCTGGCAAGAGACTGGAGGTTGACACATTTATTCCCTGCTCCATCCCACCCCCGTCCGCGCTGGCTCAACCCTGCTTTCCTGCCATTACATTCTTCTATGGCTCTGGCTTCTGTGGGAAGGTCGGTCTCCCCTGAGTCTGCTCACACCATTTCCTCCTTTGCCCCTTCAGGCCTGGTCCCCAGCCCTGGGTACCTCACCATTCTTTGTTGCTTCCTTACCTCCGGCTACACATTTGTGAACAGTCCCTACTTCAAGCTTTTTTTCCCCTTCCCCAAACACTTTGGGGTGTGCATCTGTTGCCTGCTGGTGCCCTGACTGATGTAACTCGGTCTCACATCTGTGGATGTTCAGGCCTTGCTCACACCTGGATCTCACAGAGGCAGGAACACTGCTGTCTTGAAATCTGAGCCCTGGCACAGGCCACTGGGTCTCTCCCTCTGCCCATTCAGATCATGCACTTTTTATTATTATTATTATTATACTTTAAGTTCTAGAGTACATGTGCACAACGTGCAGGTTTCTTACATATGTATACATGTGCCATGTTGGTGTGCTGTACCCGTTAACTCGTCATTTACATTAGGTATATCTCCTAATGCCATCCCTCCCTCCTCCCCCCTCCCCACAACAGGCCCGGGTGTGTGATGTTCCCCTTCCTGTGTCCAGGTGATCTCATTGTTCAATTCCCACCTATGAGTGAGAACATGCGGTTTTTGGTGTTCTGTCCTTGCGCTAGTTTGCTGAGAATGATGGTTTCCAGCTGCATCCATGTCCCTACAAAGGACACGAACTCATCCTTTTTTATGGCTGCATAGTATTCCATGGTGTATATGTGCCACATTTTCTTAATCCAGTCTGTCACTGATGGACATTTGGGTTGATTCCAAGTCTTTGCTATTGTGAATAGTGCTGCAATAAACATACGTGTGATCATGCACTTTTTGAATGGCTGCCAGCAGCTGACGAGCTGAAGAAGTCTCTGATTTTGCTGATGCAATTTTAGGTAGGGCTGAAGCTCACAGCAGTAACCCCAGAAGGTCTTCCAGGCCTCGCTCCTTTCCAAGAGCTCAGGAGATGCAGAAATGAGGTGGTTCGAGCTTGTCCGTAAGGGGACATAGACTCTCGCGCCTGGAAAAACATTAAAGGTCATGCAGGCCAGCCCATTCCCTTTGTAGCTGGGGAAGCCAAGGCCCAGGAAGAAGAGACTCCCGTGGGGTCGGAGGGTAAGTTGTGGGAGAGAGGGTAAGAATCCAGAGCCCCGAGCATTCACCCTCAAATCTTCGTGCTGGAAGGAGTATGAAAGGGCACACTGACCCCCATAAACAACAAGGCGCCTGCAGTACAGGGTTTTGCCATCTACAAGGGGGGACTACCAGAGCCTCAGTTGTCCCTGGTGTCCTCCAAACCCTAAGCCTAGCCAGGGACTCTCCAGACAGAACAGCATGGTGTGATTTGGAGTGAGAAGGCACCCAAGGGAACTCCCTTCTACTCACAGAGACTAACACCTCCCGACTCCTACAGTGACCAGCTCCCTGCTGATGGGCCAGTGTCTGAATGGCCACACAAGGCCTGGGCTGCAGGGCCCCTCCTGTGCTCCCAAGCCATGGCCATGTGATGAATTTTTACCAACAGAAGCAAACAGAAGTTACAGCTCACTTCCGGTTCGTGATGGTGAAGAAAAAGTTTTGCTTTCTCTTCTGTCCATCCAGCTGGAAGCAAAGGATTCCAAGATGGTGAAGACACACATAGGCACAGCCAGGATGCCCAGTCTGGAAGACAGCTGCGTTGGAGTGCCGCCCCCACCAGCTCCCCCCACATCCTACCTGGAAATGAGAGAGAAATAAATAAGTTTTTGTTTTGTCCAAAACCGAGATCGGGAGTGGGGAGGGCGGGCTGCGGCTGGTGCCAACAGCCCTGGTTAACACAGATGTTGTGTCACTGTCCAGGTGACCCCACTTCCCACCCATCACTCAGGTCTTGTTTTCAGAGACGTCTCGCAGCCCCCTCTTTCTCACCCCTCCTCCCATCCTGCCCTGTCATAGGTGTCTGATGCCACTGCGCCTCTCCTCTGGCCTCTGCTCTCTTCCCTCACCATCTCTCCTCACTGTGTACCACCGGAACGCTCAGACGGCCCCTTCTCCCCCTGAAAGTGCCTTTCCCACTCTGCCAGAACCGTTTCTCTAAAGGGCCCTCTGACCCTCTTCAGACACTCAAACAACACACCTAGACCTTCCCCTGGAATCTTCTGGATCCCACAGTCACTGCTGGATCCCTTGAAGCAAAGCTGCTGGTGAATAACAATATTATCTTTGGGTTTGCAAATGCCCGAAGAAGTCTCTGTTATCACCTTTATTGTTTAAGAGGGACAATAATTGAAGAGGACTATTTACATGTTTTTGATAACAACAACAATAATAGCAATGACAGGAATGATAACCCAGCCTTTTTTTTTTTTTCCCATTGTAGAAACTTCCAGTCATTCACCCTATCAATCCCTGAAAAGAGTTCTTCCTCCCTTACTCTTCCCTTCTGGGACATGACCTGGGTTTCTACATCTAATCTCTGAGATCCTGGGGCGGTACACCACATGGATTTTTTTTTTTTTTAATTGCATCAGGCCATAGAGGATTTTTTTTTTTTCTTTTTGGCTGAGAAGACAATGAAATTTATGTTCTTTCCCACCCTCCTGGGCATTTCCAGCAAATCTCAGTTCATGGTGAGACGCAGGAGGGAAATCATGCAGCTGAGACCTACGGTACTCCAGTTAGATTTTCGGTGACACTAACCTAGGATTTTATCCATGTTGCTCTTGACTTGCTCCTGACTTTTTTTTGTTTGTTTGTTTTTGAGACAGAGTCTCACTCTGTTGCTCAGGCTGGAGTGCAGTGGCATGATCTCGGCTCACTGCAACCTCCGCCCCCAGGTTCAGGTGATTCTCCTGCCTCGGCCTCCCAAGTAGCTGGGATTACAGGAGTACACCACCACCACGCCCAGCTAATTTTTGTATTTTTAGTAGAGACGGGGTTTCACCATGTTGGCCAGGCTGATCTTGAACTCCTGATCTCAGAATCCACCCACGTCAGCCTCTCAAAGTGCTAGGATTACAGGGGTGAGCCACTGCGCCCAGCCGCATATAGATTTTTACAGTTCGAAATTGTCCTATTTAATTAATGGTGTAATCAAATACACAATCATTGTGTATTCATTTAATTACATGTCTACTGTCTTTCTCTCCCACCAGAATATGAACTCCACGACAGCAGGAAATGTATCTACTTTATTCACTTCTGTCTCCCCAGGACCTGCACAGAACTCAACCATCATTAGTTGAGTGAATAAATGAATAAGAAAAGTAGATATGGGCCGGGTGCAGTGGCTTGCACCTATAATCCCAGCACTTTGGGAGGCCGAGGTAGGCGGATCACCAGGTCAGGAGATGGAGACCATCCTGGCTAACACGGTGAAACCCCGTCTCTACTAAAAAGTACAAAAATTTAGCCGGGCATGGTGGCAGGTGCCTGTAATCCCAGCTGCTCAGGAGGCTGAGGCAGGAGAATAGTTTGAACCTGGGAGGTAGAGCTTGCAGTGAGCCGAGATTGTGCTACTGCACTCCAGCCTGGGTGACAGAGTGAGACTCTGTCTCAAAAAAAAAAAAAAGTGAGATATGGATGGGCTTTTTTAAAAAAATAGGGCCCTATGGTGTGATTTTTTTTTTTTT